>NC_061773.1:0-20000 GCF_022458985.1 Mugil cephalus | reverse complement strand
GAGACGCCATCCGGTGTTGGGTGGTGGCAATTTTTTTTAATAATTATGATCCTGTTCATGTGGTCTTTTAGGTGGGAGCCACCTAAAAGAAAACTAAATGTAACATTGCCAAGTGTGGACCGCATTAAACGCAAGGCCAATAAGAACAGAACACCCCTCTGTCAGGAATAGACCTCCTATAAATTCCGAATCCAGATAATGATCAAAAACTGACAAAATGGTCAACATTAGTAGCGGATGAGGGTAACGTGTGGACACCCAGCTGGGGCACCACGAATCATGCCAAACATCAGAAATCATTGTTTAATCTGTTGGGGCTTCCTTCTGTGGGCTTGTACTTCAGGGACAGATCCAAAATAAAAAATAAAAAAATATATATATGGTATGTAAGGATAATCATGTTAATGCCACTGAGCCCTCTCTATTCCCAACGTCATTAGCAAAAGGAGTGAGATTGATAAACATAACCTTAACTGTAGATGAATGGTTCCAAGTGACAACAGGAATATCAGGACAAACGAATAATTGGCTGTTGATGGTGGAACAGGCTGCAAACATGACAATGCGAGATTGTGTCGTATGGGCCCTAGACCTTTACTACAATAATTCCGTCAACTATTCCACAACCGTGTGTTATTGAAGTGATGAACAACACGAATCCAAATAGTGTTTGCGCGGAGTGGGAATTTGTATTTCCAGTAACGACTGCTGACAAAAGAAACTATTGTTTGCCCTAAAAAGGATGCACCAGGTTAACTTTACGTGCATCTATATGACTAAAGGTAAAAGAAACAATTAGGAAAACTCACAAAAATGGTGCCAGAGAATAAATACCTGTCCGACGGCCGCTTTAACCCATAGCTAGAGGCGACATCTGGTGGTGGGAGTGGGGATGACAGAAGACTATTTAGACAAATTACCAAAGAATTGTAACAGATACTGTGTGCGCTCGTAATGCTCATACTGCCATGGTCCCCCATATCACCCCCATGTCCGCAGTAAGATATAGCGACTAGATTATCTAGCAATTATGCCACAACAATGGCAACATAAGAAAAGGTCTCTAGCTTGGCAGAGGTGCAGTGATCCGACATACATTTGGACGCCATCTTGATTCCAACGTGGTGTTCCAGATGAATACAAATTGCTAGTTCATATAGCAGCTGATTGAGTCCTCCAATTTGTGGGTGGTGTACAACAAACAATCACTAGACGAGGATCAATACGTCCACTACAACATACAAAAACTGGGAATATGGACACAGAGTGGTTTTCGAGGCAGTCCCACCGATCAGCTGGCTGCAACTTCCCTCATGCTTTCCCCTCCAGAATCGGAATACCCTAGGACATGCTTTAATTGGCCGAAAGGAAGTGTTTGTGCTAAAATGGTTTTTGGTGAACAGTGGTTTGCACATTTTATCCTCCCTAATAACACTGCTGCAGAACGGCAGTCTCGAACCAAGGCTATAGAGGGGCTCTGAACACTCACCGAAAGATGAAAGAACACTCGAGTCGATACCAACGAATGTGGAGCACCTGAATGGATGCCATTGGGAAGTATAGAGCCTTGTTCCTCTGTTCCTGGTTTCCATAGCATTTATTGCCTGCCATTCTAAACCTTGTGATGCTGTTGTTGTGTGCCCTGTCTGCGTGCCTTCTTAACCGACTCATCACCACAGCTATCTCCCTATGGAAAACTAAATGGCGCAAATGTAATCCCTTGCTCGGCAGCGATCCTCAGAGTGAAAGGGGGACAGTGATGACGAAAAGGAGCCAACCTTTTCCTGTCTACATGTAACTCCGAAGCAAAGTGCTTCCCCATGCTCCAATCAGAACGGGACCACTTACCAGTCATTGCGGGGGGGGCCGATATAGTGGGGTAGCCCAAGTTTCAAGGCTCTCACACATGCTCACAGAAAAATTAGCCGCGACTTTTAAAAGTGGCCACTCACCCCTTATCCTAACCCTAAACCTCTAACCCCTAACCCTATGTATTCCTATGGGGAAATTTCACTTGCTCATAACCTTTTGATGGGAACGTCCAGAAAGTTGGTTCAGTAACCATGGTTGGCCGCGTGGCAACAAATGGCGGTGTAAGCCGTCAGTCCTCAACAAATGAACACCTAAGTAAAAAAATGAGCCCAAGACTTTTTTAAGATTCTTAAGGCTTTCCATGCTCCAAACCGGAACGGGGAACCATTTACCCGTCGATGCGGGGGGGGCCGATATAGTGGGGGTAGCCCAAGTATCAAGGTCTGCACATCCCTGACAAGAAAAATGAGCCGCGACTTTTAAAGTGGCACTCCAGGCCCTTATCCCTAAACCTAAACCTAACCCTAACCTAACCCTAACCAACCGCCAACCCATGTATTTCCATGGGGAAATTTGCCTGCTCATAATTTTGATGGGAAGTCCTAGAAAGTGTTCAAGTACCAGTGATGCCGCCGTGGCCACAATGGGGGGGGAGCCGCAGTGTCACAATGGAGCACCTAAGCACAAAAAGAGCACGTGACTTGAAAATCAACAGGCTCCCATGCTCCAATCGGAACGGAACCACTACCAGTCGAAGCGGGGGGGGCCGATATAGTGGGGGTAGCCCCCAGTTTCAAGGGTCTCACATGCTCACAGAAAAATGAGCCGCGACTTTTAAAGTGGCACTCAGCCCCTTATCCTACCCTAACCCTAAAAAAAAAACAATGCACCTCGCACCCCCTAAACTGCACGTCAACCTAACAAGAACACCAAAGAACACTGCTAACCCTAAGTATTTCCTATGGGAAAATTTCACCTCTCAATTGCTCATAACTTTTGATGGTAAACGTTCTAGAAATTTTGGTTTCAAGTACCATGGCATGCCGCGGGCCCACAAATGGGGGGTAGCCCCAGTCTCAACAAATGAGCACCTAAGGACAAAAATGAGCATGTGACTTTGTAAAATCAAAGGCATCCCATGCTCCAATCTGGGGTGGGGGGGGGGGGGGCAATCGAACGGGACCACTACCAGTCGATGCGGAGGGCCCGATATAGTGGGGGTAGCCCAAGTTTCAAGGCTCTCACATGCTCACAGAAAAATGAGCCGCGACTTTTAAAGTGGGTTAGGGTTAGGGGTTAGGGGTTAGGGTTAGGGGGTTAGGGTTAGGGTTAGGGGGAGGGTACTGAACCTGCCTCCTGTTGAAAGCAGGTCGTGCACGGTCCATCCCGCGGGGTCCCCCTCGCCCCCGGTCCCAAAAAACGTTGGCCTGGGGGCGGCACACGTCACTCCCGTAGGAGACCAATGGGTCCCACCCCCTCCCTCATCACGAACCCAAAAACGGCTCATTTTTAATGTAGCCTTTGTACTAGTAATAAAAACCTCAAAAATCAACTTCAAAAAAAAAAATAACATAAAAAAAACAATGAAATTAAAATTGTTTTAACTAAAATTAAATCAAAAATAAAATTTTTTAATCATATCTATTTTATTATAATTTTATTAATAAGCTATGAAGACAAATCCCAATTAGAAATTGACGCCGTGTACTAGCGGCGATGTTTTCCGATCCTGCCCGGATCTCTTCAGGCCCTCAACAACTGCTGCTCTTGAAAATTGCGCCGGTCCTCTTCGCCCGCTCACACAGAATGAGCTCTCCCTGTGATTGCTCCTTATATACTTGCCCCTCCCGCTTCCCCCATTCTATGAAATGTTCAATGTTTATTCCAGTATCTTCCCACCCTGTTTCTTCTGTTTTGAATATGAATTTAACCATAACATTATTTTAGTCTATCCCTATCCTATCCCTACGAAAGTATATTATGATACTTTTTCTATCTTAATTAATCCCTATTTAGTCTAAGGCTATTTTGGGGGGGGGGTTATTCTATATCAATTTATATACTTTTTTAATGTTTTTAATATTGTGACTTAGTTTTATATATAATAATAATATTACTTTTAATATATTTTAACTATGAAATAAAGAAATTAATTCGTTCTTTAATGAAATAAAATTGTAATTATAACTTATTTTTAAATTATGAAATAAAATCATATAAAATAATTTATATAAATAGGGATTAGGGTTAGGGCCAGGTATTAGGGTTAGGGTTAGGGCTCAATCATAGGGTTAGGGTTAATATTTAAGGTTAGGGGTGGTTAGGGTTAGGGCAAAACTTCCGGGTTAGGGTTGCAAGGTTAGGGTTAGAGCCAGGTATTAGGGTTAGGGTTAGGGCTCAATCATAGGTTTAGGGTTAATATTTAGGGTTAGGGGTGGTTAGGGTTAGGGTTACAGGGAAGGATACGGTTAGGTTTAGGGCTCGGGGAAGACTCATGGCAAAGCCCCCCCATGATTAGGGTTAGAAAAAATTGGGCTTGTTTCAAAAATTGGAAATATTGAAGGTGTGGCAACACATATAATCAAAATTTGGTTTCAGGCCCAAATGGATGCCTCGTCCCTTACGTTACAAATTCCACATGCGCTCGGCCCGTCTCCTTTCATCAAGTCCCCAAGTCAAGTTTGCCCTGGAGTCCTGCCACTTTAAGAGACATGTAAACCATGAACACAAAATGCCTCAACGATTACCGTTGCCATTGCCTCTTGTGCCTAATTTATAGACATGTCCCGTCATCCTGGTTGCAATTGAATTCTCGTTTTTCCCCTCACATATTTTTTACCACAGTTTGTGCAAAAAATAATGGTAAACACAATTGACCGATCGCCAATGAAATCGTTGTGAAATTTTTAAAAATACCTCCCATTAAATTATTTCAGAACAACATTAATTTGGCAAAAATTGAACCTCCAATGAACCCTATTTGGTCCCACCCCCTGAGTGAAGTTTTGCGCGGCACCAAATTGGTCTTTAAGATTCTATTCGTCTGTAACCGAAATATCTGTAATCCGCCCTGGTCCTGTCAGAAATGTATAAAAATTATTTCTTAAGCTGGATTAAGTATCACGCTTATCGATGAGAAAGTTGTTATTAAGGGGATAAATTCCCCCTTCATTTTTTCTTTATGTATCCTATAGGATTTAAAACAATTCCTCAAAAAGGACCTGGAATATCCTCTCTTACGTAACGCCTCAAACAGAATTTTCACCGCTTCTTTAAAATCCTCCTCCCGTGTACATATCCTCTTAAATCTAATCAATTGAGATTTTATCAATCCTCTAAAAGTATGTTTAGGATGGAAAGCTGATTTAAACAATAAGGCGTGCGTGGTCTCGGTTTCTTTGAAGAAGACTTTAATGTCCAATGACTTGTGTCCTCTCATAGTTCTCGGTAACCTTTGTATATAGTTGTGTCCAGAAATCTATGAATTGTTCAGTGTTTGTATTTAAGTTTTATCGATTGAATTCATGTGAGTTCAGAGTTGCAATAAATTCCTGAAATTGTCAATTGTTCCGTCCAAGAATGCCCAGATGTCATCAAAATATCGCAAAATATGCAGGAGGCTGAACTAAACTCTTAGCCAGGGCTTCTCTTCCCAATTTGCCATAAACAACTTAGCCATAGCCCCGGGGCAAACATCTTGCCATGGCTGTCCCCTTTTTATCTGTAAATAAAACACACCATTAAACTCCAAAATCATTTCTTGTCAAATTTAATTTCGACAAATCCAAAATTGCTGATCCGGCCTCTTAACATCCGGGTACTTCGCAAAAAGCCATCTTTACTGCTGGCAAACACCCCACGCCGGAGTGTCCTATATTTAGTTGTATAGGCCTGTTCTATATCAAAATGGTGAAAAAAAAGGAAGTACAGAGGGGACCTCGTAACTGTTTCACTACCTCAATACAATGTAAGTATCCTTGTATATAAGATATGTGCTTTGTGGGACAAAAGGATTCAAAAAATAATCAAGATAAAAACTTCTGCTGTTCCGCTACTACAAATCAAAACGATTGGTCGTCCTGGTGGAATCTTCGATAGAACTGTCCATTTTTCAGATCTTATGAATTTTGGTAAGAATGTAAAACCTCCTGGTCTGGGTGTTATTTCCCTTTTAAATACGTTATTTTTTTGTCAGTCTGACATGAATTATTGTATTTTTTAACTGATCTAATATGCCATGAACTATAGGTACTGTTTCCAAATAAATCAGTCCCTCCAATTTTCTGTAATAAATTTTTGTCCCCCAATTGTCTATAGACCTCCCTTCAAATGTATTGTTCCCTACTGAGGTATAACTACTACACTTCTTATATCCGCTGGTTTTTATTACTATTTTGCTTGCAAATGCATTAATTCTCTAAATGCTTGATTTGAAGAAGTTTGATTTGGAATTGAATGAATTGAGATTGGAGGAGAACTCTTCCCCGCACCCAGCCCGCAACCTCCCCACACCTACAACGGGGTCAAATTGGACTTTCACGTCCAGGCAACAATGACCTCTCTTAAATACCATATCAACGTTCTCCATTAGAGTTATCTCGCAGCCAGTGCAACTCATCAATGGAGGCCTCCAGCCTGAAGGTTGATACAAAAGGGGCGGCTTTACCCCTGCTTCCTGTCCTTTAAGTAAATGGCCAATTGAATTTCCGATGATTACCTGTACTGTACCGCTGTAATTGTCGCTTCCTGGTTTTTATTAATGTCCAAATGGAATAAAGGTTAATCCCTTTGTTCAATAAATTCAAATTGAATTGAGACAATTTGAAATTTCTTGCCAAAATCATCACATTCAAGTGAAGCTAGGGTGTCAACCCCCTTCACATCCCCTTCCACAAGACTTCCGGGGATCTACCGAGTTTAAATGGGGGGGTTGTAGCCCAATGAAGTAACATTGCCGTCCCCTGTTTCAGGTGTCCAATGGAGGTTATCCTTTTCCGTCTCGAAATCCTCCTCCTTCAACAACGGGAATGTAAGGCATGTTGCATTGGAAATATGTGGCATTCCAACATTTTCAGCACGCCTGCCTCTCTCCAGGGCAAGGCGGAAGAATAGTTTTTTATCATGGTATCCATATTTCTGAATATGGAAAGGCCTTCCTTGTGCCGTCCCGGCAATGCAGCCTGTAAGTTGCCTAATAGCCGTGGCTTTAGCGTTCTGTGCCCTGCAATTCAGCCCAAAAGACAGAACCACTTTTTCAACCCTCACGTGGTTGATGCCTTCTCCAATATGGCCTGGGTTAGGGTTAGGGTTAGGGGTTAGGGTTGGGGTTAGGGGTTAGGGTTAGGGTAAGGGTTAGGGTTAGGGTTAGGAGATCATCCGGGGTTCCGGTGTCCCCTTCTCTGGGGAAACATTTTGCAAGTGGTGAACGATCTTCACCACCGCGTGCAACTTCCGAATCAGAGACCGGGCTGGTCTCTGGATCCCTTGGCGGACCACCGCTGCATAGGAGCGGGGCTGGGGGCCAGCATAACGAGAAGTCCCAGGGGGAGTCGCTGGCCGGTTAGGAGAGGGACCTCGAGCCCTTCTCCTCGAAAAGGAGAAGGGGGGAGCACGGTCCATCCGTCCTGGGAAGTCCCCGTAACCCTGGCCCCCAATCTGTAGGGGGGGGGCGGTGTCTCCTCCCATAATGGACAGTAGTCCACTGTCCCATCCATGTCGGCCTCCTTATGTCCCACGAGAGCTCACAAGCACTGTGGCTACACACAATGATTGCGCGAGTTGCGAGAGTGAATCACGAGAGGGGAAGATTATAAGGTCTTTCACATCACACACTCACCATACACCGAATACTCCCCCGGGCGTTAACAGCCTGTCGCGCGTGCGCCCCCCCATCATATAACTGTCCAGGCCGCTATCTCTCTATACTCTTCTCTATTAGCTGGTTTTCTTTTTCATAAATGAGAGCGACCATACTTCCTCCTTCCTCTCCATCTATATCTCACTATCTCTCTCTGGTTTGCCGCGAAAGCGTTTATCCCACATTCCCACCTCATGCGTCTAGAATTTGCAAGTAAAATTTATCATTAAAACATAAAGTCCATTCCTGTCAAATTGATCCCCCCTAAAAACATCATCTGCGACCAGCACACTCCTCGTCTGGCCCGCTGGGTGCTGGGATCATGTGGGCGGTGTGCTGGGGGAAAGGGGGGGAGGGAAGGGGGAGTGGGGCGGGTGGCGTTGGGGGGTTGAACACCAATACCAGTCTTAAACTCAGAAGGGTATTAATGTCTAGAATATAACAGACTACAACACGCTCCAAACTTCGAAGCAAGCACTAACTTCCGCGGTGTGATTCCTCAATACCTTTACAATAGGTGCGAGATGAAATGATAGTGTCCCGAATGAGTGACATAGCACGGTGCAGAGACAGCGAAGGTTACGAGAAAATAATACCACACAAGTACTACTCCGCGTACCATGCACATGACTTTCATCAACTTTCGAGCAATCCGTGAACAACTATACCTATCTCTCTCTCGCAACTACCAAAATGGAATTGAGCGATCTCTCTATTTCTTGGCTGGATCTCGGAGTGTGGCGAGCTGAGATGTGCAGTATATGTAAAACCGTCTCTCCGGGCTGCGAGTCCCTTTTTAAATAATGCCGTTGATTTCTCATTAATGAATTTATTCTTTGAGAGATAATTTGTCTAGAAGGTTAGCCCACCATTGGAATTGGTTCTCTACTAATCTAGATAGGTTGTCCAATTTTTTTGTAATATTTCTGTGTCCGTCAAAATTGCCGTGAGCCGCGCGCCTCAAATATGTAATTGCTCTCTAACTAAAATGACAACACGCACACCCGAAGACACCTCGCGGCTTAATTCACAATGATGAGAGAGACCTTTGCATGTATCAATTCCCGTTAACCTCCTTATACCCTTTGGAATAATGTATTACCTTCTCTCCGAGCGAAGAGCGCGAGTTGGTCTGTAGTAGCTACATTTGAGTAAATTCTTGCAAATCTCTATCAATTAAGTTGGCAACTTCCAGTGGCAATTTATCAAGTGGCGGTGTCCACGTTGAGGTTCCCGAGAACGGCAGCAAATCGGTCGCAGCGGAGTTATTAAAATAAGCAGCCAATTTGATTTTACGGTGATAGTTTTGTAGGTCAAATTGAAATTGTACCCTCTGGTCCTTGCCTATGTCTAAGGTCGGAATAAAATGCTCAGGAGATCAGACTGTGGTTTGGACAGTTTAAAATTCTTTGCTAAAACTACCACATCCTGAGCCGAAAAGGACTGCGGTCCTCCGACCCCCTCTTGTCCTTGGACTTAGAGGGCACGGAGTTTAAAAAAGCTCATCCAGTGCTTCAGCATCTCGCACGCAGTCCACACCTGTCCAGTGAATGGTCTCGAACTTGTCCTCTGGTAGGAGGGGAATAAAACCCATTGTTCCTCTGGATATGTCATTCAAGGCTGGAGGCCTTGTCCTCTCTTCAGTTGGAAGGTTGGGAAGAAAGTTGACCAAGGGTAATCCAACACTTCTGCATAAGGGAACTTCCTCTTGACAGACCTGATAGCCCCCTGTAATATTCTTAACTGTTGGGTCTCTTTTGGATTTTTTCCCCCCTGCTGTTAATCCAAAGGCCAAAACAATCTCTCCACCACCAAATCCTCTGGCGGGATGGTTTTTTTCCATAAAGGCCCTGCCCATGGCGAAAGTGGCCTCCTGGATAGCATCTCAAATTTGGAGGTCCTGGGATCCAGGTGGACCGAAATTCTACTCAGGTGAGAGTCTTCCAATAATGACGACCTTCTTCTGATCTCCAAACTTCCAATCAGTGAGCTTCCTTTGAGTGGTAATATGTCTACTCACCTAAATCGCGGTGGTCCTGGCGATTAGAAAAGCCTAAGGAGTCCCTGCGAAGAAATCGTCCCCTGAGACGTAGGTTCTGTGCAGGACTGGACTCGGTCCAGGTGTCTGAACCTCAACCTGGACTTGGTTCAGGGGTGGCGGGGGGACAGGCGGCTGCCGCCTGTCTTTCCTCCTCCGCCTTGCATCTCATCAAAGAGCTCCCTCTAAATCCTTGGTGGGCAGTGAGTGATGGGATGGGGGGTGGTGGGGTAAGCCGGCCTCACCACGTGAGATTCCTCTGGGCCCTCCAGGTCAGGTGTCCCTGAAGAAGATCCCTGGTCCTGGGTTCGGAACCATCCCTCTCGGCTCCGTGAGCGTGACCCTCTGCCTCGGGGGATTCCATCTGGGTAAGTGAACAGCACACGGGAGCCCATTGTTCTCGGGGGGCAACCATCCGGGGAGAATCTGCAGGCGGAGAACCCTGGAACCCCTATTTGCTCGGGGGGCCACTCTGTCCCGGTGGCTGCCCCAGTTGTTTCTGTCATACGTGGCGACGGAGCTTCACAAGGCTGGGGCTGTGGTCCGGGCCGACCAATGCGGTCCCCGTCGATGTCCCGTGCCGGTTCCAACCAGTGTCCAACGTCATGGTATCAAGGCCTCAGCTGGTCTAATCACCTCCTGCGTAATTCGAGGTAGGTTCTCTAGCGCACACCTCACAGCAACCTCAAAAGCTGAACCTTCCAGTCAGTCGTCGAAAGGGCCGGTAACTCCTCCAAGAGTCCTTAAGACCACTCTTCATATGACAGTCAAGATCAAGCAGGTGGTGTGGCCGCCACCACCGAAATTTCCCTGCGTTGCCCGTTAATCAGGTCCCAACGTGCGTTGCGTCGGGGATGCGGGCCTAATCATGGTAGAGAGAACCTCCACCATCCTGGAGATCATCCGGGGTTCCGGTGTCCCCTTCTCCGGGGAAACATTTTGCAAGTGGTGAACGATCTTCACCACCGCGTGCAACTTCCGAATCAGCCTCCCAAACTGTGGTCCAGCCGGTTGTCGCCTGATCTCAGACCCTCCGACCCGTGGAGAAACCCTGTCCGGGTGGTCTCTGGATCCCTTGGCGGACCACCCGCTGCAAGGAGCGGGCTGGGGGCCAGCATAACGAACGTCCCCCAGGGGAAGTCGCTGGCCGGTTAGGAAGGACCTCGAGCCCTTCTCCTCGAAAAGGTGAGAAGGGGGAGCACGGTCCGATCCGTCCTGGGAAGTGTCCCCGTAACCCTGGCCCCATCTGTAGGGGGGCGGCCGTCCCTCCTCCCATAAGGGGACAGTGGTCCCACTGTCCATTACATGTCGATGTATGTTTTTGTTTTGTTTTGTCTTTAAATGTTTTTTTTATTTTTTTTAGTTTGTAAAATATGACTAATCAAAGAAAAGCGGCTATCCCAAAATGGGATAAGGGATAAAAACTCAAATTGGCCTCAAAACGTAATGAAAAAAACTAAAAGAGGAGACAAATTGTCTTTAAAAAATGCATAAGATAAAAGTTTTATTTAAGTTTAAATTATTACAAAATACAAAAAAAATGTGTGCCCAAACGACGTTTTCGGCCACGTGGGGCCTTCTTCAGAGTGTGGCACACTTGAAATTCCAAAAGCTGAATGTGGGGGTGACAAGAGGATGATGTTTGTCCGTCCCGAGCGTCAAAGGCATAAATGCCTTTCTCGCTCTTGCGCCCTTTTATAACCTTCTGTTTCCCTTTCATGAATTTATCGCCTCAATGTTCCAAATGAATTTTTTAAAAGTTTCCCTATGACCCTGCCTCTGGGGGGGGGGGGGGGGCGGGGGGGGGCGGGGGGGGGGGGGGGGGGGGGGGGGGGGGGGGGGGGGGGGGGGGGGGGGGGGGTGTATTTTGTAACCCCATAATGCCCAAATTAAGTGTTTTTTAATGTAATTTCTTCATGAATTAACTGGGTAGATATAATAATATATTATGAATTTATTAATAGTTTTTTAGTGTTTTTTTTTTAATAGTATTTTAATAATTAATCAATCTGAAAATAGTTTTAACTCCTATAATTATTTGTTTTTGTAAATATAGTTTTAGCCCCATTAATTATAAATTTATATTTTTTGATATCATGAATAAAATAAATTCATTAGGGTTAGGGGCTGGGGATGAATTGCTTAGGTTAGGGCCAGGTGATGAATTGGTTAAGGGTTATGGGCCAAATGTTTTGGGTAAGGGCTATGAAAACTAAATGTTTAGGGTTAGGGCCAATTTGTTTAGGGTTAGGGCTGGGGGATGAATTGGTTAGGGTTAGGGCCGGGGGATGAATTGGTTAGGGTTAGGGTTAGGGTTAGAGGTTAGGGTTAGGGGTTAGGGGTTAGGGTTAGGGGTTAGGGTTAGAGGGTTAGACGGTTAGGGTTAGGGTTAGGGTTTCTTCGCGAGGATTCAGAGAACTTCTTCAGGACATGCTTGGTGAGTACAATAGGAGGCTCAACATATCTATCCAGACTGGAGGATAGATATAATCGCTTAGACTGTGTGTCATTTAACAAGAAACAAACGCACGGTAGGTACGGAAAATTGTGTACACCACTGGAAAAGTTTATCAGATCGACTAAGCAGAATGAATCCCATTTAGTCGCGTTCCATTATAGTGAAGCTAATTAAATTAAAAAAATGTTAATCTCCTCTTGTCTGATCAGGTCTAGAGGCATAACCAAAGGAAAAAGAAAAAATGGTAGAAGCAAAAATTCTGTTTGTCCAACATGCAGACATGCATGAAACTTTTTTGTTTTGTTTTTTTTATGGGTGTTTTATTCAGTTGGATAATTCCTGCCCAATTTACAATGTTTAAATTGTATGCTGACATTGTGACATTGTTTTTCTTTTTTATATTATATAAACTGTATGTGTTTGTGAACTGTACGGTGTTTTTACAGTTTTGCGTATTCTGTTTGACACAGCCACTTGAGATATGTCAGCAATGTTGTTGCTGTTTGTTACAATTGAAATACACAGCCTCAATTGACTTGTTCTGCACATTGCTGTATTAAGACAGCAATTCTCTGCTGCACTGTTAAATTGTTAAATGGAACAATTCCAATATTTTCAATAAAGTATGAAGTAACTTTAAACTTGTTTTGTATTCTGTGAAAATGCAAATTTTAAATGTATTAACCTTAACTTGAAATGTTTAACTTAACACACCCCTAACTTACATTTTGAGTGAGTAAATTCTTAGTTTGGTATAAACGCATAACCTTAAGTTCATAGACTAATTGAGAAAACTACTTTTATCTGAAAAAAAAGATTATTAGTTGGCCAAACTGTTTGAAAACATAGACTTGGCACAAGTCTAACTTTCAAGTTTGTCTCAAAAGAAAATGTAAAAACAAAACAAATGAGTGTTTTTGGTTGGGCTCAAAACTCCAAACATTTTGATTTCCCAACTTTTGTTCATTTTTAACAGTGTCTGTATCTCTTGATGACTAAAAATGCAACACAACCAAACCCAGGAAAGACATGGACGTCAAAACACCCACAGCCATGGGCACATAACTTTCGGAAAAGCTCCTCTCATCCCTGCTCTATCACATAGGCAGAGTCAAAACTCAGTTAGTGATATATATCTTTTTTCATTGAAATTGTCAGATTAATGACAATCTGTGGCCACAAAACTTAAAATAACGAATTTGCTTCAACTGGCGAATGTGACAGGTTTCCTGCGTGGCCCAAACAAGCCTCAGCAACACTCTGCCGAAAAAGGTCACTGTTTAGTGACCTTCTGACCTTACAACACCAACACACCACACGCTGGTGGGACAAAAACCCTTTCTGAATTTCCCGGAGCATTAATGCTCTCCTTGACATATAGCCAAGCGAGACGACACTGTGCACGTTGCTTTATATTGCACCTCCAACAAAAAGATCACCAAACTCTTTATATACCCACATACTAATGTGTCTTTAATGAGGCCTCACGTACACAACTTCCCATCCTTTAGTACAAACATTTTAGGATCCCAACATATTCCTGAAAGGTCTCAGTGGTTGAAATCCAAGCAACCTCAGACGCAGCGCTATTGCATACCTGAACAGAACTAGATGGGTGCCTATTTTTTTTACCAAAACCGCACAAAACATCCACTGAACACTCACAACACCACGCACGGCACAAAATGATTCAGAAACTTCTCCTCCCCTGCTCAATCACATATGTCCCAAAACAAAGATATCATAACTGATAGGTTCTATTTGTCACTGAACATTGGCTGAATAATGACAATCACGCAAAAATTAGTGCCAAAGGATAATCTTCCTCCCGCCTGGCAAAATTTAAGAACATTAAAGGCCAATTTAACAACACATATGGTGTAAAAAAACTTTCTGAATAAGCGTCCCTCTCTGATAATGTACGTTGACAAGTTGCTTAAATTACACCTCGCAATAAAAGACACAACGAAAATTTAGTAGCCGCACAGATAAAAGTCTTTTGAGTTTTCAGGAAGGAACCATTCATAAGACTTTTAAGGCAAGGAATTCCCAAGGGATGTTACTTCAGAGAGATGGAATTCATAACACTTTTAAAAGAAGGCCTACAAATAATGTCCCCTTCCAAAAGATAATATCCAAACTACACAAAGGTCTCAAAATCTTGGCCATACTTTTTAATATTAAGGAAAGATGGAAACAGATGGGGGGCTCCACATTCTCACAGCAAGTAGTTAGTGACCAGCTCTCCCTCCCAGGAGGGAATTTCAAAGGCTGAAAAATTAGTCCTTGAATTCTTTTGTTCTCCAGCAACAAAAGATCCACTAGTATAACCAGACTGCTTGTGGAGGTCCGATAAGCAATCATTTTCACATGTTTTTGGAGCTGTCCTCTGTGGCCCCATTTTGGGGTCCTGGGGGCTGTTTTTAATAAAAAGGAAAAATCTTTGATTTGAATACATAAAGTAAGACAAATACTTTTTGAAAAGTATTGTTAGTTGTATCTAATAAAGACGCTGACAAAAAGAAAAGACAAAACCAACAAAATATAATTATTTGGAGAGAATTACATTCAACCAATGAACATAAAACTGATGTTTTGAATAGAACTGGCCTGAATGGCTCACTATGTGTTAACCTGAAGACCTGATTTTATATAGAATCACAATGAATAAGGTCCATAATAACAAATGTTTTTTTTCTATTTTCCCCTTTAATTTCAAGCAGCATCTTTATCTTAATGTGTTATGTGTTTTATGTAGGAGACGCTGTTCATCCACAGTACTTAGTGGCACAAATCTCCCTTTGTCATGTTATGTTTTTTGTTGTCTTGTTCCCAGTTACCGCATACGTTACAGTATGTGTATTTTACGGAAAGACAGCTAATAAAAAGTAAATAAAAGAAAGTTTAATTTCATTAGAAAGGGATCAATATCTCAGGCTTAACATGCTCAGCGGACTAACCTGATGTCTCAGTGGAGGCCAAACAGTCATTCTCTTGCATGGTATCCACTGCATTCATAGTTTCCATTACATTTACATAACAAAGGATGAAATGAGTTAATTGCATAATCCTGGAAACATTAGGCAAACTTCAGACAGAAAACAAATGGCAATGGTTGGACTTGCAATTGACTAGCAGGCCCATCCTCCACATAATATTCAACTGAAATACATGGAACCTACATCAAAAAAAACAAACAACGGTATTTTTAATTATATCCAGGAATCTAAAATTTAAACAGGGCCTTTTTGGCGAGGAGCCCCCATTTTACAGTGCACCCACCGACATTCCATTCACATGCATAAGCTTTTTAACAATCCAATTGGTGGATCGAGTAAACAGGATTACTGAGTGAAAACACTCCTATTACCCACAGCAATGCGATTAATACTGTCATAAACATTTCACATGAAGGGGGGGGTTTTTTTTGTTAACAATAGTCACAATAGCAACAACCCAAAAGGTATGGAGGCAAGAAATTAAATGAACCATTGCAACAATTTTGCTTCCACCCCAGTGCAAACGCCATAGGGACACAACAAACAGTGGCTGAATGCAAGCTCCAATATCAGTGGCTAGAGTGGTATCGATATCAAGTGACAATAAAACAAAGGGGAAACGGCCAATATCCTTAGTTCCAGAAACAGACTCATCACTAACTCATTAAAAATACAGCAATGATAAATAGGACAACACCAGTCCAAACACACAAGCCATTCATTCTATGATTCTTTACCTTAATTTTTTTTCAGACACGATCACAGGGCCCAATAAACCTCTCTTTGGCTGTCCATACCCAGGGTACCCAGAATGTCAGGATGTTGAGAGGAGTTTTTAACACCGTTTATCCTGGTGGGATGTTTTGGCAGTTCAAAGTCCCCCAATGGCCTGTTGGGCTTGGATATCAATTAAGCACACTTACTGGCTGTTTTCTTTCAAAAAGTAATTTAATAAAAAAAATATTAAAAAACAAAATATGAATGCTAATAATTCCAAACCAAAGCATGGTGTAACAAAGCGTGCCTTTCCAAAGCCCCCAAAACAGAAGTTACCACACACACCCTCTCTTGTGGACCTATCTCCAGTATGCACACACACAACAAAAAAAACAATTACTGTGTGATCTCTCGATCTGTCTGTGTACACGTACTAATCACATCACTCACCTAATATAAGCCCTCACTACCATTATTGAGAAAATGACCAAGATTATTTTTGAGGGAACAATAAAAGAATTTTTTCAAATATAGTCACATGTATGTATTCTTTGATAAATTCTTCTTTTAATAAGTCCATTCTTTAACTACACAAAAGCAGTGTTTTGCTATTAACTTTTTAATCATAAGTTAAGTTGGTTGCTAAGTTGATAGCAAGAATCAATGAGATTGTCGCAGTTAACGTTTAGCATTCTATGTTAAGCTAACGTTAGCCAAACCATTTCACAATAGACGTTTCGAAATGATATCATAAATAGCTGTTTTTTGCACCCGGCAGGAATTTGTTGGACCACATTGTCCAGATAAACATGTGCAGATATATATATAATTATATATCCACTAAGTTAAGCATCACTAACTACCATAGGTGGCTGGCCAAGCTAAGACTTATTAAGAGTATAGTACTGTTGGTGTTTGTGATTTCTAATTTCTAATATGCTTTGGTTATTAGAAATGACAAAGATTATTTTGAGGGGAACAGAATTATTATAGTCGCAATTGAATGTATTTTTGATAAAATTCCTTTCTTTAATAAGCACAATCTTTAACTACAAACAAAGCAGTTTTTGCTAGTTTACATTAATTATAATTTAAGGTTGGGTTGCTAAGTTGATTAGCAAGACTCAATAAGATGTTCGCAGTTTAAACGTTAGCAATTCTAAGTAAGCTAACCTTAGTCAAATGCATCACTAGGCCCGATAAGAAACACTTAGCCTCAAAGTGACTTTCATCACGAAACTTACCACTAAAACAAAGTATTTTTTGCTGGCCGTATTCTCGTCTGCCACCGTCTGCTTCGGCTCGGCAAGACTCAAGCTCCACACACACTCTATCATTGCTCAGGCCTTTCGTAATCGAACCTGTCTGTGCTTGTCCATTTCGTATCAGGTCTGTGCCGTCCACCTTCGCCAAGTTTGAGTCGGTAAAATAAAATAAAGCAAACGTGGTGAACAACACATTGGTAAGTCAACCTTCGTATTCTTTTCATGTTGACGCAGTGTAATAGCAGCGTAATTGAGCAGTATTATTTGAAAAGCGTTTATTCTGAATGGTCACACTGAAGAGTGCACCTCGTCTGCGGTTTGTGTCAGCGGAAATTCCGTCTGCCTACTGAACCTGCAATTTGTGATTGTGTCGAGCAATCATAAATAGTGAGCTGCTATGCATGCAAATGAAGATAATATATAATATTTGTCGTAAACAACAGGTGCAGCGCCCTTGTGAAATAGGCCAATATTGTAAGGGCCCACACATTATCATCCTACGAATGTTAATTGAATATCTAGGATGTATCTTAAATATGGTTGGGGGAAAACTAAGAGTCCCTGAGGAAAAACTACCAACGTCGCCGGTATGTTTCACCGCCAACCCGGTCTCATGGCGGATTATGAAACTGTGACATTCGTGCTTTCAGGAGGACTGTCCAATAAGACACTGTTACAAAAGAAGGAGTTCCATTTATTTTTCATTTCTGAACCCTAATACAATCCCAAATGAACACTGCATAAGTATTGCATGACTTTCACAGTAAGGATTACAGCATGTTCTGTGAAATATAACTCAAAGCAATTTACAGCAATTCACATCTGTCATATTTACAATGCATTGTTTTAAAAACACAAATGTTACTGGTAACTTTACAAGCTTTAAGACAAAGCAATTACCATGATATTTACAGTGGTAATATGAAAATGTAGTCACAAAAAGGTTGTAATTCCCCAGTAATTACATTAACTGGAATTACAAACGTTTTGCTCTACATCATGACAACAAGGCCTGTAACTTTTAACAGATGTACTGTGAAAGTAATGTACAACTTTGACAGTAAGTTTACTTTTTTACATTTGTGCAATGTATATTGTGGAAGTCCCATCGAAAATTGGCCCACATACTTTGCCTGTGAAAGGTATGCAGATTAAAGCTTCCATTTACTGGTTGATTTACAATCATTGACAAATCAATTCACCTTTGCTTTTTCCCATGATCAAGCCCCTAATAGATTTATAATCCAAACTTCTTTCTCCCACCATACATTTTTTAAAGGCCATTTTTAGCCAGGGTGCCTCAAGGGTAGGTTTTGCCTGAGGCCAAAAGTAGCCCGCCACTACAGTGCATCTTCCACGCAATTGGCCAGTGGTAAATTAAACCAAACCCTGTTTGAAAGTATGACAAACACATTCTTTTCCATAAAAGGTCTGAAAGCATTTGTTCGCTTTTAAAGGAAATTTACACTTCATCTTGATTCAATACATTCGCAACAACATACGGAATGTTGTGTTTTGAGAACTTGGAATTCGGGAACTTGGAGTACTTGGATCGGTGCAGATACCAACTCCTATAATGAATAGTAACTAGTCCAGAAGGCAAAAAAAACAATTTTATTATAAGATAGAGCAAGATGTAGGGCTTATGTGATAGACTATGTGCTTAACTGTGGTCCCTGCTCCAGTACTTCCTGGAGGAAGCTTTACACATTGGTTAGTACCTCTGACTAATGAACGATTATTTTATCATCTCATCTTAAATCAATGCTATTTGTGTTTGTGCTTAATGTTACAGCCAAGTGCCACTGCTGTGGACATTAATACCTGCAGAACTCCCCAGCAACCCCCTGCTGATCATTCAAGGCAATGTTTACTCTGATTAGTGTCCAACTTATGTATACCCATTTGTATCTGAAGCAGATCTCAAAGTGCTCCATTAACACATAATGTTATATCTTTTCATTTCAGGTGACATGATGAAGCCCTCTGGAAGGCTTACATGTAATGATGGGCCCACACCCTTTATTGTTACACGGAGTAGCTGCTTTCTTTAATTTTATCAATCAATTTTCAATTTTAACAATCTTTAATTTATCAAAAATACATTCAATGTGACTATATTTGAATAATTCTTTTATTGTTCCCTCAAAATAATCTTTGTCATTTCTAATAACCAAGCAATAGAAATTAGAAATCACAAACACCAGACATACAATTAACTCTTAATAAGCCTTAGCTGGTCAGCCACCATGGTATGAAATGCCTAATTGTGTGTGGTACATATACTGTAATATCTTATCTATCTATCTATCTCTCTATCTATCTATCTATCTATCTATCTATCTAATCTATCTATCATCCTATCTATCTAATCTATCTATCTATCTATACCTATCTATCTAATCTATCTATCTAATATATATATATATATATATACAGAAACACAATACACACCACAGAGTTTTTTTTCTGAAAAGGGATGCTTCCTAAGAACAAGGAGAAGACATCTGGAGATTAGTTCCCACAAGAGGGAAAGGAACATCTGTGGCTGTGAAGCACGCTTTGTTTACACAGCTTTTGGTTATTGATTATTAGGAATCATATTTTGTTTTTTAAATATTTTTTTATTAAATACCTTTTTGAAGAACAGCCAGTAATGTTTTAATTGCATGTCAAGCCCAACAGGCCATCTGGGGACTTTGAACTGCAAAACATCCCACCAGGATAAACAGTGTTAAAACTCCTCTCAACATCCTGACATTCTGGGTACCCTGGGTATGGACAGCCAAAGAGAGGTTCGATGGGCCCTGTGATCGTGTCTGAATTAAGGTAATAATCATAGAATGAATGGCTT